>NW_026897200.1:0-29565 GCF_033153095.1 Gastrolobium bilobum | reverse complement strand
GCAGACACACTAGGATCATACTTCTGCTCAAAAGCCTCTGCAAAGTAACGTGGGATTAGAAAAAACAATAATGATAGTAATTAGATTAAGTACAACATTATTTGGTTGATGAAATGATCAATAACATAAAACAAGCACAAAAACTGTATTATTCAGTTTCAACTAAGTGGAAAAATTAAGTACACCAATGAAAAACAAGTAACAGATTAAGTTCTTAATGTTAACTACCCTAACCCCATTAAGCATCCAATATACTTCCTGCATTTCAAATTGTCTGTCACTTTAGAAAACAAAAAAGGCATTAATTTTTTTTCAATCTTATCCTTACCTCTTTTTGTGTATCTCGAGTAAGTGGAATTAAAACACATTAATTATGTGAAAGGGTAATTTAGTCAAATATAATTATCAACATCAACATCTTTATCCCGAACTTAGAAAAATTATATTTCCCTAAAATTAAATATATTCAATTATTTTCACAACCCTTGTCTAAAACCTTAAACGACAATTGTTCCGGGTTTATACATCCGGGTATCAATAGGGTAAAAAGATTCCTATGCATATTCTTGAGTCATGGCAAGCAATTACCATGATGAGGGAGCGGAAGACGACGGAGGATACCTAGGAGAGGAAGATTCTTTCCGATCCAGTGGAAGGAATCGGTCTCTAGACACCATTGGAGAAGTTTTGATTCAGTTAGTGGAGGATATCAGGAATAGGCAACATCTAGAAGGAGGGCAAAGGAGACGTGGAGCAGAGGAAAGGCATCTTGTAGAGAATGAGCAGCAATCACCCAACAGAGGACGAGATTCTTTGTCTCCTCTTCCTAACTATATTCCTTTATCACCTCCAACAGTGGGGGGAAATAGAAGGAATGAAGGGAGGATGACAACTTTGTCAAGAGTCAAGGGGTTCTCCAGAAAGGGGAGGCTATCAAGGCGGAGGACGAGGAGCAAATCCGCGGATAGGAGAAAGGATACTTGAGGATTATGCCCGGAGAACAGGCCGGGCTAGGAAATATCAAAATAGTGAAGATGAACAGGTGGAAGAAGAGGTGACATGGGAGGAAGAACAGTATTTAGGAGCCCGTCAAGGTTATACTCGGCGAGATGAACGAGAGGTAAACAGAGGTCGATATAAAGAAACTTATCAAAGGTGGAGGCCGGAAGGAGGAAGAAATTATAGCAATCGCAGAGGTGAAGTTCCACGAGACGATACCGAGTACCATTACTGGGGTAGAGATCAAAGTCAAGGAGATGGAAGGCGACAAGCAAATTGGGATTATCAGCATTACGGACCAGGGAAGGCAGAAGGCTGGGGTCCTCATTATGGCAATAGACAAATGGCCAATAGGGAGCAGGATGTACCCGTTTGGAATGGACAACTCAGAGGAGCTCAACAAGGGATTCTGGCGCCCCCCATTAATCAGGGACCATCAGGAACTCCTTTGTCGGGGAGGCTTAGAGCAGAACCAATCCCGGTTTGGTTTAAGCAACCAAGTGACATGAAGGCGTATGATGGAAGTTCAGACCCAAAGGAGTTCGTGACCGTGTTCCGGGCATCAATGTCCTTGTGTGGCGAATCAGATTCATTGTTGTGTCGAACATTTCCTGTGTTTTTGAGAAAACAGGCTTTGGAGTGGTTTACGGCTTTACCAGATAACTCCATAGAAAGTTGGGTGGACTTAACACAACAGTTCGTGATTGCGGACGCCAGCCTAAAACAACGCAAAATTTGTGCGGAGTAAGACAAAAGTCCGGAGAAAAGTTGCGAGATTATTATGAACGTTTTCAGGCAGAAGCAAGACAAGTTAAGGGTTTAGAAAATCAAACGTACCTGTTGTTGTTCACTACTGGATTACAACCCGGAGGAATTGCCAACTCGTTAGCCAAAAAGGCTCTGGCTACAAAGGAAGATTTGCTAGAAAGAATCAGAAAGTATATTGATTTGGAAGAATTTAAATCTTCTCAAAAGCAAATTGAGCAAGGTTTTCGGGAAGCAAGTCAAAGTCGGAGGCCGCAGAGACCAGCAGGAAGAGGGCAGTTTGAAGAGCGACAACCTCGTCTAGTCGGAGAAAGATTCAGAGAGCCATATCGGAGGGAGTTCACGCCTTTGAACACGTCAAGAGCCCAGATATTTAAAGAAGTAATGTTGGCAGAAATGAGAAATGTCCCAAGGCCGCCACCCATTCAGTCAAAGTTTCCAGACAAAACCAAATGGTGTGAATTTCATCATGGGTACAGGCATTATACAAACGACTGTTTTAATTTACAGAACGTCATTGAACAATTGATCAAAGAAGGAAAGTTACAGAAGTACGTGAGAAGAGATGTAGATGGTAGCAATGAGGACAAATCCCGACGACCATACCGTAGTCGGAGCCCACCAGGAGGAAGAGGACAAGAGGCAGGCAAGATTTCACAACAAAAGCAAACATCTCCCAATCAAGTCCAGTTGGGTCACGTGTGTACTATAATCGGGGGCGAGCAGGAGGAGGAGAGTCGAGTAATGCTCGGAAAAAGCATTTAAAGATGTGCATGGCCATTTCATATAAGTCGCGTTTTAAGGAAGAAAGAAGGAAGACAGGCAAACAAGTAGTTTTTGATGACCTGGATGATGAGATAATTGATCCAGAGCACGACGATCCTTTAGTCATTTCTGGGCTGCTAGCAAGCTTTCGGGGTTGATAGAATGTTGTTAGACCCGGGGAGCTCGGTGGACATTATATTTTTGGATGCGTTTAGAAGAATGGATTTGGATTATGACCAGTTGGAGCCATGTGGAGCCGAGTTATTAGCTTTCACGAGAGATAAAATTAAGCCATTGGGATATATCCCATTGAGGATGACGTTAGGCAAGGCGCCCGCGCACAAAACGGTCACTTTGATGTTTGCAGCAGTAAAATTGAGCTCGACGTACAATGTTATCTTGGGGCGGCCATTTATGAAGAAGTTTAAAATCTTCTTGTCGATTGATCAGTTGGCTATGAAATTTGTGGCCAAAGATGAGTCAGTAGCTACGATAAAGGCAGACCAAGTGGTTTCTCGGAGTTGTTATAATATGACTCTACGAGTTCAACAAGCAGGTAAGGAGAAAAATATTGTGGAACCTCCACAACATGCCAAAGAAGGAAATGTACAAAGAGAAGAAGAAGGAAGGAAAGAAGAACAAGTAATGGTGGTGGAGATGGACCCTCGGGAGGAGGACAAGGCGGATAGGCCAGAACCCGCCGGTGCAATGGAAGAAGTTCAATTAGGGATATCTCCACAGCAGTGTACTATGATGGGGTCCGAGTTGGAGCCCGATGTGGCAGAGAGTTTGAAGCATTTGTTGAAAAAGAATGCTGATTTGTTTGCATGGAAACCTTCAGATATGCCCGGTATGGATCCGACATTGTCTTGTCATCGCTTGGCAATGACCCCAGGAGTAAAGCCGGTAGTGCAGAAGAAACAAAGATTTTGTTTAGAAAGGAGGAGGGCCATTGAAGAAAAGACACAAGAACTTTTGGAAGCAGGGTTTATTAGAGAAATAGAATATGCTACGTGGCTAGCCAACCCGGTGCTGATAAGGAGGCCGGATGGGAAGTGGAGAATGTGTACAGATTATACAGACTTGAATAAAGTTTGTCCTAAAGACCCATTTCCTTTACCAAGTATTGATCATTTAGTAGACAGAGCCTCTGGGTACAAAGTGTTGTCATTTATGGATGCATATTCCGGGTATAATCAGATACCGTTATGGAAGGAAGATAAAGAAAAAACAACGTTCATAACTGATAATGCAGTGTATTGTTATAATGTCATGCCATTTGGATTAAAGAATGCAGGAGCGACGTACATGAGGATGATGAATATGGAAGTATACATGGATGATAAGATTGTGAAGTCGGGGGACGGTAAGACACATTTACAAGACTTGCAAGAGGTGTTCGAGCAGGTTAGGAAGCATAATATACGCTTAAACCCAAGTAAGTGCGCTTTCGGGGTTCCAGCCGGAAAGTTTTTGGGTTTCCTGTTAACAGAAAGGGGAATTGAAGCTAACCCAGACAAGTGTAGAGCAGTGATGGAAATGAAAAGCCCAGAGAATATTAAAAAAGTCCAAAAGTTGAATGGGCGAGCAACAGCTTTGTCCAGATTTTTGGCCAAGTCTGCACAGGTGTCTTTGCCACTATTTCAACTTCTAAAGAAGGGAAGTAATTTTGCATGGACGGAGGAATGTGAGATAGCATTTCAGCGCTTCAAAGAGATGTTGGCTTCGCCGCCAATCTTAGGAAAGCCGAAACCAGGTGAAGTGTTATACTTATATTTATCTGTGTCACAGGAGGCTGTTAGTTCAGTTCTCGTCCGAGAAGGGAAAGATGGGAAACAACAACCGATATACTTTATAAGCAAGGTGTTACAAGGAGCAGAAACAAGATATCAGCATGTAGAGAAAATTGCATTTACACTGTTGATTACAGCAAGGAGGCTTCGTCAGTATTTCCAATGTCATCAAGTGGTTGTTCGGACTAATCAGCCAATAAGGCAAATGTTGCATAAGCCAGACCTCGCAGGTCGGATGGTAGCATGGGCAGTGGAGTTATCTGAATTTGGCATTCATTTTGAAGCGCGCAACGCGATCAAAGCACAAGCTTTAGCTGATTTTGTGGTAGAGATGACACAACCCGGAGGGAAGCAAGAAAATGGTTGGTGGAAGTTGTTTGTAGAGATGACACAACCCGGAGGGAAGCAAGATAATGGTTGGTGGAAGTTGTTTGTGGACGGGTCGTCCAACAAAAGAGGCAGTGGGGTAGGGGTTATAATAGAGAACCCGGATGGAGTGGCCGTAGAATATTCGCTTGCATTGGAGTTTCCCACGAGTAATAATCAAGCAGAGTATGAAGCAATGATTACCGGTTTGGTTTTGGCAAAGGAGCTCAAGGCCAAGCTCCTAGAGGTGTATAGCGAATCCCAATTAGCAACTTTGCAAATCAGCGGAGTATACCAAGCTCGAGGGGAGATTATGATTAAATATTTGGCAAGGGTACAGGAGTTGATGAAAGAATTTAGGGAGATCCGAGTAGAGCACATTCGGAGAAACGATAATGTTAGAGCAGATGTGTTGTCAAAGCTGGCGAACACTAAAGCTGTAACATCCCGTCTAATTAGGGATCTATTTAAATTGCAAATCGGGATATGGTAGAGTACTTGCCTTCAGATCATATACAAGTTTGCTTTAGGGTGGAGTTAAATTAAATTAGGGAAATTATTTGTATTACCATGGAAGGTGAATACCTATTTTAGGCATGTGAAATTCTAGTTGTAAGAATAGGAATAAATTAATTATAACATACAACTATTTCCCCGAGAATAGAATTAAATTCAATTTGATGAAGTATTTGAATAATAATTATAATGAGTATTTATTTTAGGCATTGAAACTCTTGTTAAAAATATAGGATGTGTTGTATGTAACATCTAGGAAGCCTAGTGAAAATTAGATGATATGAAAACTAACTAATTTGTGGGCTGGTTCATACCTAGTGGAGCCATTGGACTTAAATATTTTGAACCCAATCCATGTTTGGCCAAAGCCCTAAGGGCTTTAAGGAGTGTCCAAGATTCAGCCCATTAAGGTATTTACCCCAATCTTATCTTTAGAAATCTTACAAGGCCACCCTTAATTGGTAAGAGATCAACTACATGGCAACATTTATCCACCTCAATTCTCCATTCCATGTGCGCCTAGGATATGTAGGAAATTCTGAATTTGCTTGCTACTTTATTCAAAACCAAGACAGCCTTATTCAACATGCAGCCAATGAGGAATGAGTCTTCAGCTTGCATGAAATTTGATTGGCCAAAAACCACACCTTTCTTATCCTCTCCATTCCCTTATTAGCGCATAGGAGGCTGTATGGTGTGGTGAAATTTCTGAACCATTGTTATACCCCATTTCCTATCTTCTTGTGCGCATAAACAAGAGAAGCAAAACTGATTTCTACCCTTCCATGTGAGAGACTACTCAGCCATTTAGTTCCTTTCCCACACCGTAAGCCTAGAGATAAAGCACATAGAAGTTATATCTCATACTTTCCCTAAAACCGTGAGATTAGTAGTGAATGAACATCAAGAAATTTTTACCTTCTGGAATAAAGTACTGTTTTGATTTAGTTGCATATGTGCTCCAACTTCTAAATCTAAAATGAATATGAATCTCTTTTACCTTCTGTCCATATTTGTTAAGAACTGCTAAATTTTTTTATACATGTCCTTCGGATTAATGTTAATCCAAACCCTTTTGTTATACCTATATGTTTTTTTTTTTTGAACGTCTAATATAAGAACTGAGTGCATGATGTGAGCCTTGAACTTAGCTTGAACATTCTGATCTTGGTTAACTACTATGTAATCAAAATAATATTTAACTTGTGAATAAAATACGCTGTTGTAGATTCTATGTTTAAAAAGTTTGCTAATTATTTTGTGTACTTCATGATATATTATTGCTATGTTCTCATTGAATAAGTGTATTGCTGCTTGGAAGAATGTGATTAATTATTTTCTTAAGGAACTTGAGAATTGATGTTTTTCTTGCATAAGGTCTTATACTGTAATTTATAATTGTCCCGTTTAAATGCAGAATGAACTGTAATTGAAATTTTGAATATAATTAATTGTGAACGTGATTTATGAAGGCTTGGTCTGTTTTGGTGGTTATGCGTGATAGCTGTGTAAGATTGAAAAATGTATCAATGATTGGAAAGTCATATCATGGTTAATGGATCCTCTGATCAGTGGAGTCAATTACACCCGAGGTACCTAGGACAGCGGAAAGCTCGAGGAAGTTTTCCTCATATGGGTGTTTTGACGAGCTGCATGAGGGGTACCACTTAACATGATATGTCGGTAAGGCGGGATAGAAATTGTTTGATTTTATAAGGACTCCGTTTATTTGAAATTTAGAATGTAATGTACTCTATTCTACTTACTTGATTTCCTGTAGAATAATGGAAACAGAATTGTGTAGGTGATATTGTTAATTGATGGTATTTCACTTTAACTGAACCCCGACATTTTTAGGAAATTTGATTTAGGCCACTGACTTGCTAAATTGCCTTGATATGAAAACCTTTAAATTATGATCAGTTGAATAGTAGTAGAGTGTGACCTGAAGGGTGAGTAATAATATAGTGATCGTGAGGAGCAATCTGTCTGTTGTTATGTTCTATGTCATGTGTTGCAATTTTGTTTTGTTAAGAGTAAGTTTAGAGAAGTCTATTTCCTTTCATGTGAATAAAAACTTGACTATATATATATATATATGTTATGAGGATCCTGGTCAGTGATCATGGTATGTAGGCCGCCTATGACTTGGCTCTGGGGGCTGTATCAAGCAGAGGTAGTGTTGACTGTCTATGGCTCGACCCTGGAAGTCACACAGGTGTAACCGTCTACGGCTTTGACCCTGGGGTTACACAAAGATGATTTGATGATACTATGTTTATGCTGCGTGTCGTATTAACCGAAATAATGCTCGATGACTGTGTAGATGCGCATCTGAATGTAACATAATGTAGGGTAAGAATGAGTTCGTATTAGAGGTTTGAAGTAGGCAGATTTTGAAATGGTAAGACGAAGTTTGAGGACAAACTTCAAAACAAGTTGGGAAGAGTGTAACATCCCGTCTAATTAGGGATCTATTTAAATTGCAAATCGGGATATGGTAGAGTACTTGCCTTCAGATCATATACAAGTTTGCTTTAGGGTGGAGTTAAATTAAATTAGGGAAATTATTTGTATTACCATGGAAGGTGAATACCTATTTTAGGCATGTGAAATTCTAGTTGTAAGAATAGGAATAAATTAATTATAACATACAACTATTTCCCCGAGAATAGAATTAAATTCAATTTGATGAAGTATTTGAATAATAATTATAATGAGTATTTATTTTAGGCATTGAAACTCTTGTTAAAAATATAGGATGTGTTGTATGTAACATCTAGGAAGCCTAGTGAAAATTAGATGATATGAAAACTAACTAATTTGT
The DNA here is from genome assembly GCF_033153095.1 of Gastrolobium bilobum. NCBI lineage: Eukaryota > Viridiplantae > Streptophyta > Magnoliopsida > Fabales > Fabaceae > Gastrolobium > Gastrolobium bilobum. Next base: position 21,534 of record NW_026897200.1, on the reverse strand, counting down.
GGGCTGGTTCATACCTAGTGGAGCCATTGGACTTAAATATTTTGAACCCAATCCATGTTTGGCCAAAGCCCTAAGGGCTTTAAGGAGTGTCCAAGATTCAGCCCATTAAGGTATTTACCCCAATCTTATCTTTAGAAATCTTACAAGGCCACCCTTAATTGGTAAGAGATCAACTACATGGCAACATTTATCCACCTCAATTCTCCATTCCATGTGCGCCTAGGATATGTAGGAAATTCTGAATTTGCTTGCTACTTTATTCAAAACCAAGACAGCCTTATTCAACATGCAGCCAATGAGGAATGAGTCTTCAGCTTGCATGAAATTTGATTGGCCAAAAACCACACCTTTCTTATCCTCTCCATTCCCTTATTAGCGCATAGGAGGCTGTATGGTGTGGTGAAATTTCTGAACCATTGTTATACCCCATTTCCTATCTTCTTGTGCGCATAAACAAGAGAAGCAAAACTGATTTCTACCCTTCCATGTGAGAGACTACTCAGCCATTTAGTTCCTTTCCCACACCGTAAGCCTAGAGATAAAGCACATAGAAGTTATATCTCATACTTTCCCTAAAACCGTGAGATTAGTAGTGAATGAACATCAAGAAAAATTTCAACTTGTCATCTTTCCTCTTGCTAAAGCCGTGACCGTCCTTGAGGACAACAACAACAACAACTAGTTGCCATGATTTCATCCCACCTTTCCTCTCCTCTCCTAGCTAGGCGTGAGCTCCATGAGCAAGGAGCAAAGACAACTCAGAATCATATCCCTCTCTTCTCTCGCTCAGCCGTAGGCTATCATCCAAGGAGGTGAAGTATTTTTGTAACTCCTTGCTCCTCACAATTGAAATCGGTCCCCTTTGAGTCCCCATTTCTGCCTGTGCATAATTATGCCTGAGTTTCGTCCATTGCATGCAGCTGAAATCGGAAGAAGGAGGCTGTTGCTCCGGAACTGATTGGCTAATTTGTGAACTTGCAAGGAGGTAAAGTTCAAACCTCAAGCTCCCTCTTCAACTTATGGTTTCTGTCTGCATGTATAATTTGAGAGAATAGTTTTTAGTCAATTATAATTCCTGCCCTCACAGTTTGACCCTCTCATGCTTGTGAGGAAGATATGTTTTTTATGGCCAAATTGCTTTCCCTCGGGTTATACTCCTTTAGAACAGCTCTAGAATGCAACTAATGTAGCTTTAAACTGAATGTTGTGAACTGCCATGAAGTAAGCATATGAAAAATGTAATTAATCCATTTATGAATATTGGAAATGTTCTCCTGTTCTGCTATGTCGGGCTGTTCCTTGAGTAACCAAATTAAATAGGCATTACCTGTATTAAACTTATGAACACAGCATGTCATGAAACCTCTCTAGCGCTAGCGCACCATAGGAGTAGAAAGGTAGGAAAGATGGATAAATAATCATGAACCTGTTTGAGGTGGGGAAATCGCATGAGTAGGCTTGAGAAACCTTAGAAAATTTCTATTAATAATTTAGTAAAGAGAGGGCTGGAAGTCAGAATTAATTTTAAAGATTGCTGTGCTATGAACTTAGAGTTTTGTGCTGTTGTCAAGTGAATAAATTGAGTTTCAAACCCTTTCTAATTTTTCATGTCTCGGTTCCCAAGTATGTCCTAGGAGGACAATTCCATTGTCATTCCTTTGTTACGGCTTTGCATAAATACCAAAAAATAAAGATTTAACCTGGCATGTGTCTCAATCCAAGTAAACTGCATGTTAAAAGACCTTAGAAATTGCCCTCCTAAGTCTTGTAGGTAGAATGATAAAAATCAGAATTTATGCATTATGTTAAGGATGTAGAAACTGGTCCTGTATGCTAATTAAATCTTGGATTTTGTTGTTAATTGACAAATTGATTAAGTAGGGTGAAGTCAGAAAAGTAAATTGAAGGCAGAATGCTATTAAGAAAGAAACTTTGATAGGAACCAATTGGGTAATTGTGCTATATGAAATTTATAAACCTAGGTGTAATAAAGAACCATGAAAACCGAATTGGTATATGTTGGGGATTTAGGACTTTATTATGATAATATGTTATTAAATAATGGGAAGGCAGAAATGGGCGATGCACAAGAAGCATGGTAAATCGAATGAAATACAATAATAAAGAGGCATGCAAATTTCGTATAAATAGTATGTAATATGAATAAAGTTCTGATTTATTGTACCATTGATTAGGTGCGCATAATTATTAAAGTGTGGGCTGGTTTTGGTGTCGCTGATTAATAATTGGACACGCGAGGTATGTGTAGGCGGTATTACCTAATGTGACTATTGGCTAGTGTATGGAATTGTGATGTGTTGCTCACATTTGTCCTATGTATGTTATGATGATGATGAGCCAATGGTAAGAATATGAAAGAATGATATGATATATGCATGCATTTTACATCATAATACATTTTTCTGTTGGGTGCGATTGCATAACATGGCATGTATACTTGATTCATGACATCTTGAGCATATATATATTTGTATTGAGGACATGTGACTGAGCATGCATCATATAGGCATGCCTGGTACCAGGAGAGGGGACACTTGGCTTCAGTCCGCATAGGTTCCACAGTGGGATTCACCTTCATGGGAGCCATTAGGAATACCCACTGTGATGCTACGCGCACGACGGTGCTATGAGCGTAAAGGAAAAAGGGTGTTATATACGCGTTATGATATATGATGAAAAGGATTAAATGTTTGAAGTGACTATTTATGATTTTGTGCCTAGTTAATATTGTTGCATTATGGTTTTGTTGCCACACTACTGGGATTTTCTCTCACCCCTTTGGGGCTGCTATTTTTACAAAATGGCAGGAGGACGTAAAAGCTTTTGAGGACTTGGATATTTGCTATTGGCTTCTACTATTTGGGCATGCTGCTATTGATGTGATATTTTATGGATGACTGTATGAAATTGAGAAGCTTGTATTACTGTGAACTATGATTTTATTATTGCTTTATGATTTTATGACCAACAAGTATTTTGGAAACAGATGTTGAAACGTTTGCGAAAAGGATTTTGACACGTTATCTAAATGCTGAGTTTTGAAAAGTCTTTGCGAGCACTTTGTAAGTTGTCGTACTGGGGCTACGGACCTCCGATTTTCTTATAATTTATATGCACGCGTAGCCCCAGGTGTCTAGTTTCATTATATATAAACCTTGCAAAGAAATTCTGAAAGATAGATTTATTATGAATTTTACCAGCCAGGACATTTGTGATATTTCCACTATTTTCTCTCTTATTTTGCGAGTTATGTTTCGAGGGGCAAACGAACTCCAAATCACTATTATTTTATATGAACATGAAGCCCCAGATGTCTAGTTTCCAGATTACAAAGAATATATTTTTGAATCGTTGAACTGGATTTTATACGAATTTTTAAAGACCGCAAGGTCTATCAGGAAATTTATATTTTTAATAAGTTTAAGAAATTTTGTGTACTTTGATTTTTGTAATTAACCAGATCCCCTCTTTAGTTTTAATTGGCAATGTAAAAGCGAAATTTTTTTCAGTCTCTAAAATACTATTAAAGAACTCTAATTCCGCTTAGCAAACAACTCTCTTGGAGGCCTACAAGAGAGGGTGTTACAAAAGCCTCAGGAAATTTGATGACCATTATAAAGCAGAATTATTGAGCTCCGAGTGTGGTGTGGATGGTCGAAGAGGCGGATTGGAGAAGCCCAATTATAGAGTATTTGGAAAAAAGAAAGGAGCCAAGAGAAAAAATGGAAGCAAGTCAGCTTAGGAGAAGAGCAGCTTGGTTTGTCAGGATAGAAGGACAGTTGTATAGAAGAGGGATAAATTCTCCTTTGTTGAAATGCATAGCTCCACCGAACACAGAATACGTGTTAGAAGAAATACACGAGGGGATCAATGGACATCTTCTAGGAGGGAATTCGTTAGCCAAAAAAGCTATACGATCAGGATATTTTTTGCCAACAATGGGAGAAGATGCTAAAAAACATGTACGCAGATGTGAACAGTGTCAGAAGTTTTCTAATGTATATCAAGCTCCTCCCGAAGAGTTGTTCACAGTTTCATCTCTATGGCCATTTTTTAAATGAGGAATGGACCTGCTAGGTCCGTTTCCTAGAGCAGCCGGAGGAGTGAAATACCTGATAGTGGCAGCAGATTACTTCACCAAGTGGATAGAGGCAGAACCCGTCGCCACCATAACTGCTCGGAAAGTCCAGAAGTTTTTCATTGGGAAAATAGTCTGCAGGTTTGGTATTCCGGCTATAATCATAACTGATAATGGGACATAGTTCATAGAAAGAAAATTTTGGCAGGTAGTAGCCGACTTGGGAATAAAGCACCAGTTTGCAGCAGTTGAACATCCACAAACAAACGGGCAAGTGGAATCGGCAAACAAAATTCTGACAAACGGGTTAAAAAGAAGAGTAGAAGCGTGCAAAGGAAGTTGGGTAGAAGAGCTAGACAATGTTTTATGGGGATATAGAACTTCTGTGCAGTCTAGTATTCAAGAAACACCGTTTAAAATGACTTACGGGTTCGATGCAATGTTACCCGTAGAAGTTGGAGAACCATCATAGAGAAGGAAGTTGAGTTCCGAAGATAAAGAGAAAGAGAATAGTGAGTTGATGAAGATTGATATGCAGTTGCTGGAGGAAGAAAGAGACAAAACAGCAATCGTTGAAATGGCATCCAAGCAGCGAGCAGCGACAAGATACAATAGAACAGTGGTGAAACGAACATTTCAAGTAGGAGATTTGGTGCTCAGGCGGGCAGATGTGGGAAATAAGAATGCAAGAGATGGGAAGTTAGCAGCCAATTGGGAAGGTCCATACCGAGTAACAAAAGCCACACATACAGGAGTTTATCAAATAGAGCATTTGGATGGGAAAGCTATCCCACGATATTGGAACGCGGGCAAGCTCAAAAGGTATTTCAGTTGAAGAATTCAGACCAATGATCAGAAGAAGGAAACCAGCGAGCATGTATAGTCGTTGGTAGAGTAGGTAATATGTTAGGTTAATTATTAAAGCTTTGTTTAAGTTAAGAAAATTCAGATTTACGTTTCGTATAGGAGTTTATATTTATTATGTTCAGTAGATGATGAATATTGGGTAGTTTAACTTTTGAATTCAATAAAGCAAGATTCTCACAAATGTATATGTCAGACAGACCAAAAGTCCCATGCCGCCTTCCAGAGCCTCATGGGCACCTGCTCATTTCCTACTCGGAAGCAGGGCCAAAAGTCCCATGCCGCCTTCCATGGCCTGGCACTTGCTCATTTCCTACTCGAAATTAGGGCCAAAAGTCCCATGCCGTCTCCTATGGCCTCATGGTCACCTACTCATTTCCTACTCGGAAGCAGGGCCAAAAGTCCCATGCTGTCTCCTATGGCCTCATGGGCACCTGCTCATTTCCTACTCGGAAGTAGGGCCAAAAGCCCCATGCGGTCTCCTATGGCCTCATGGGCACCTGCTCATTTCCTACTCGGAAGCAGGGCCAAAAGTCCCATGCCGTCTTCCATGGCCTCATGGGCACCTGCTCATTTCCTACTCGGAAGCAGGGCCAAAAGTCCCATGCCGCCTTCCATGGCCTCATGGGCACCTGATCATTTCCTACTCGGAAGCAGGGCCAAAAGTCCCATGCCGCCTTCCATGGCCTCATGGGCACCTGCTCATTTCCTACTCCGAAGCAGGGCCAAAAGTCCCATGCCGCCTTCCATGGCCTCATGGGCACCTGCTCATTTCCTACTCGGAAGCAGGGCCAAAAGTCCCATGTCGTCTCCTATGAACTCATCGGCACCTACTCATTTCCTACTCGGAAGCAGAGCCAAAAGTCCCATGCCGTCTTCCATGGCCTCATGGGCACCTGCTCATTTCCTACTCGGAAGCAGGGCCAAAAGTCCCATGCCGTCTTCCATGGCCTCATGGGCACCTGATCATTTCCTACTCGGAATCAGGGCCAAAAGTCCCAGGCCGCCTTACATGGCCTCATGGGCACCTGCTCATTTCCTACTCGGAAGCAGGGCCAAAAGTTTCACAGTAAATATTCTTTTTTTTTTGGTACATTGCCAGGAGGTATCCCCATTCAACCTTCTTCGGGCACCATGCCCTCGGGGTACGGCCCGTTTGGGCTAGCCCCTCATTGTAACAGTGGGTGCACTAAGCTTCGCAACCGGAGAAAAGACGAGACTAATCCCCCAACCGAAGATTTTTTGGCTTATCCTCTGGCCCCCAAAGATTTTCCAAGAAACTGCTTGAGGCAGGGTTTGATCCCTGCACCAAGCAATCCCTTGGGAGCTCAGCTGCCAACTGAGCTACCCTTGGGGGTTTCACAGTAATCACTCTAAAACATTAATCGAGAAGAGTTTTGAAAGAGATAACTTGTTATTGAAATATAACAAAAACAAAATTTTACCAAGTTGCGTTGATACAATAGCGAGCCCTTAAAGTAGTCAGATCAAAGTAAAAAGATAGAAATATACCAAGTAATTGAAGAAGTAGTAAAATAACAAATATTCAAAGATTCAGCAGACATAGTCATTGCAGCACCAAAAGTCATTTAAGCAAAAAACTAAAATAAGCAACCTCGGGGTACGGCCCGTTTGGGCTAGCCCCTCATTGTAACAGTGGGTGCACTAAGCTTCGCAACCGGAGAAAAGACGAGACTAATCCCCCAACCGAAGATTTTTTGGCTTATCCTCTAGCCCCCAAAGATTTTCCAAGAAACTGCTTGAGGCAGGGTTTGATCCCTGCACCAAGCAATCCCTTGGGAGCTCAGCTGCCAACTAAGCTACCCTTGGGGGTTTCACAGTAATCATTCTAAAACATTAATCGAGAAGAGTTTTGAAAGAGATAACTTATTGAAATATAACAAAAACAAAATTTTACCAAGTTGCGTTGATACAATAGCGAGCCCTTAAAGTAGTCAGATCAAAGTAAAAAGATAGAAATATACCAAGTAATTGAAGAAGTAGTAAAATAACAGATATTCAAAGATTCAGCAGACATAGTCATTGCAGCACCAAAAGTCATTTAAGCAAAAAACTAAAATAAGCAAAAAAAAAATAATAAGTACAAAATAAAAGTGGCATCCCACTCCTTCAAGCATCTTTTGGGGTGTCCTACGATGTAGTCTTATCAGAAGTTGACGCCACACCCACGAACTCGGCATGACAGGTGGCGAGCACGATAATAGATCCTTTCTCATTATGAGTGCATAGTCGGCCATTATCAACAAAGTTGAAGGTGTCGATTTTATCCAAGTAAGTAAGGGCAACATCCGGGTGAAAGAACTTCACTTGGTCGACAACCCAACCACGAATTTGATGACCAAAAGCAACATATTTAGAGTCCATGTCCTCGGCAGCTTGTTGTAGCGAGGAAAGCAACATATTTAGAGTCCATGTCCTCGGCAGCTTGTTGTAGCGAGCTGACTTGCTTCTTCAGAGTGTCTACTTCCAGTTCCAACTCGGCTACCCGGAGGTCTGAATCCTCAAAGTTCTTTTTCAAAACTTTATGACCTTCAGTCAGCTGGTAATTTTCCTTGTTTCAAAGTAGTAAGCTCGTCTTTGGCTTTCTTAGCCAGTTTTTCAGACTCTTTAAGCTTAAGTTGAAACCCCTGCGTGGCAAACTCGACGGCTTCGGCTCTTTGAGTCAAGCGAGCATGTTCAGTCTTAAAATTATTTTTAAAGAGTCGTAACTCTTTAAACTTGACGATTAATTGCTCCAAGGAAAACGGAGGAGTTAAAGACTTTTCCGTAGGTGATTCAGATCTGGGTTCATTAATCCGAACTCGCTTTCGGGGTTGAGGTTCTCCAGAATCAACAGGCGGGTCCATATCCAAAATCACAGTCTCATTTGGAATGGAACCAGTAGCAGAGGTAGCCGGAATGGAAGAAGGAGTAGGAGAATCTTTTTTTTCACCAGAAGATGAGGAGTGAATCTTCTTCCCAGATACAGTTGAGTCTCCTTGGTGAGCAGCCTTTTGTTTTTTACGAGCAAAAAATGAGGGATCCATGATGGTCTTATCTAAAAACAATACACGAGTGCAACGTTAAAAGTCAAGTACATAGGATAATATAACAACAAGAGGTTAGTCACTTACTTAATTTCTTGCAAATCCAAGCAGAAGAATCTTTATTTGCTAAAATAGACTGAGGAGTGATAGAAATATTTTCTTTTGCTAGGATAGAGTCCATGTCCTCGGCAGCTTGTTGTAGCGAGCTGACTTGCTTCTTCAGAGTGTCTACTTCCAGTTCAAACTCGGCTACCCGGAGGTCTGAATCCTCAAAGTTTTTTTTCAAAACTTTATGACCTTCAGTCAGCTGGTCATTTTCCTGTTTCAAAGTAGTAAGCTCGTCTTTGGCTTTCTTAGCCCGTCAGACTCTTTAAGCTTAAGTTGAAACCTCTGCGTGGCAAACTCGACGGCTTCAGCTTTTTGAGTCAGGCGAGCATGTTCAGTCTTAAAATTGTTTTTAAAGAGTCGTAACTCTTTAAACTTGACGATTAATTGCTCCAAGGAAAACGGAGGAGTTAAAGACTTTTCCGTAGGTGATTCAGATCTGGGTTCATTAATCCGAACTCGCTTTCGGGGTTGAGGTTCTCCAGAATCAACAGGCGGGTCCATATCCAAAATCACAGTCTCATTTGGAATGGAACCAGTAGCAGAGGTAGCCGGAATGGAAGAAGGAGTAGGAGAACCTTTTTTTTCACCAGAAGACGAGGAGTGAATCTTCTTCCCAGATACAGTTGAGTCTCCTTGGTGAGCAGCCTTTTGTTTTTTACGAGCAAAAAATGAGGGATCCATGATGGTCTTATCTAAAAACAATACACGAGTGCAAAGTTAAAAGTCAAGTACATAGGATAATATAACAACAAGAGGTTAGTCACTTACTTAATTTCTTGCAAATCCAAGCAGGAGAATCTTTATTTGCTAAAATAGACTGAGGAGTGATAGAAATATTTTCTTTTGCTAACTCGGAAGTCAGCTTTTGAAACCAAGTAAAAGTTTCAAGTTCGTCAGTACTCAAATTCTTTGAGTTAGTTAAAAATGCTTTAGCAGGTGTACTATAATGATGTTGGTTCCAACTGAGAGTGAATCGAGGAGCTCCGTCCTGATCCAGAAAAAAAGCAGAAGGAGTGGAAGATTGAGAAGAAGAAGAAGAAGAAGAAGCAGATGGTGTAGCCGGAAGAGCTTCAGGTATACAAATCTTGAAATAATCTTCCTTGAAGTTCTTCCAATTGTCTTCGTATATAGTACACCAGCGAAATCTAGGGCGAGCTTTTGAGGAAACCCAACTATGACGAGTACTTCCTCTATCGATAGCATTGTGGAATACGGCGAATAGACAAAAGAAAATCCAAAAAGAGTACGTGAACCCAAAAGATCTACAAATTATCTTAAAAGTTTGTAAAAAACACCAGCTGTTTGGATGAAGTGTTCAACAACGATGCAGAGAATTTGGAAATATATGTGGTTATGAGCATAGGTGAAAAGTGGGCTGCCCCGTCCTGCCCATCTCGATTTCAACCAGCTAAAAATAAGTCAGTCTATCTCGTTCAGCTTTTGAAAGTAAACTTAAAAACTCGGTTCGTCACTTCCTATTTGGTGGGTTGGACAGATTCTATCCGAATCTATTTTATACTGACCTGCCATAGTTCATCTATGTCTGTCATCAACCCGGCTGTCGAGCACGAGCTGTAGTTATGAGGCCACGCTGAACACGTGGAAAAGAGTAATATAAGATCGTTAAAAATTGTTGAGTCACTATCTCCTTTATGCAACAACTTACGCAACATAACCATAATGGCTTTTTGTGGGCACCTAAAGTTCAATATCGTATCGGTGTTATCAATATGACATATTATTTTTGGGGAAGGATTTATTTACAAATTTTTTATACAAATTTTTACCAATTACAATATCTTCTCTGGATGAAGATAATGTAATTAGTGTTCTCCCGAAAAAAGACAATCTAGTTTATAAAAATTTGTAAATAAAAAAGTTTATAAATATAACCTATCCTATTATTTTAACTTTAAAGTCATAATTATAATTAATATGAATTGTTTGAGCCTCAATCTTTGAGAGTGACGTTAACTCAACTCCACTTAAATTCACAGGAAAAAAGTCAAAATTACTGAAGAATGTAGAACAATAAAATAATAATTTTTTAAAGGAAATTATATATGTCTAAAAACAATTTTTGTTACAGGAATACATTTACCCTTATGAGTCCAATAAAGATTAGGTTAGACCTATATAGTTGAGCTTGGTCCAGTTGTTATTTGGGTCTTATTTAGAGTGAGTATTGTCCGGTGAAACCTTCTCAGAATGTTTTAGCGCAATCTTCTACAGAATGGAGAATATGATGCTGGTTGTTTTGATTAGGGGTGTTCAACAACTGATCCAAACTAATTTAAATTATGGTGACCGAATCGAAAAAATGATAACTGAATTAATCAAAAACCGTAAAATTGAAAAATTTAATTGGATTGGATTAGTTTTCACCACGGTTTGGTTGGTGAAAACCGATCCAATCCAAATCGATGTATCAGCAACCTTACTCTTTACCTACTTGGGCCTAGAGGTGACAATATGGGTTAAACCCGACGGGTCAACCCGCCAAAACGGGGCGGGTTGGGTTACACTTTTCAACCCACCAACCCACCTCAACCCGCCCCGTTTAGTAGTAGGTTAAAATGGGTTGGTGGCGGGTCAGGTCGGGTTGGCCCGTGGGTCAACTTTTTTTTTTTTTACTATTAGGTAGTATTTTATTTGTCACTAAGCTTTTGTGATATACATTTTTTTTAGTACTCCCCTAGAAAAATAAAGAAAAAAAAACTTTACTTATGACAAAGATTATCCATATATAGAGGCAAAATTAAGTTTTTAAAAAATATCTGACTGAATATTAGCATATATTTAGGCTTGAGATTGAAAAAAATTAAAGGAAATGTGAAATAAAAATAAGTAATATTATAAAATTAATAAAATATAATTTATTATTAATTTTTAATTATTTTTTGTTTTTTAGGCGGGTTGACCCGCCAACCCACCTCAAAACGGGGTGGGTTGATATATCCAACCCACCATCAAACGGCGGGTCAACCCGCCCCGCCCCGCTTTTGGCAGGTTGAAGGCGGGTTGGCCCGTTTTGCCACCTCTACTTGGGCCTTTCCCTTATCATAACTCAAAAATCATATAGCAAAATTTTAAATCCAAGACCCATTAACCATCATGTTGGAGAAAGTGGATTATGTTTGATCTATGTTATGCTTTTTTTTTTGTAAGATACATCATATATTTTTATTGCATGAGTTATTGTTGTACAACAGCTCCTCTATATGATAAAATTTGGATTACTCTATATCTCAAGCAACCATATTGTAAATTTTTTGTTAGAGATAAAAGATGATAATTCAACTTTTTGTTGTACTATATTGAAAATTATTAAATTATCGTTTACTGGTGCTTTTATATTACACAATAATCATCGTACAAATTTTACAAAGTCAATACATACAAAAAATATGTTATTTGCACAAAAATCATCATATAAATTTTAGACTTTTCAAAAAATCGAAAACCGATCCAATTCAAATCGAATAGAATTAGACTGGATTTAAAAAAAATTCAAATCGAATGGATAATTACATGATCATACCAAATGTATTGGATCAGATAATTTTTGCTTTCAAAACGGTCCAAATCAGACCGCGAATAAACCTAGTTTTGATTGGCGGGGACAAATATGGGGTACTTATAAAATATTTTGATGCTCAAGTTTAGAACCCGTTAGGATTTTTTTCACAAAAAAGTTTTTTTATGTCTTGTTTATTTTAAAAGTGTTTTTTTTATAAAAGCTAAAGTTATTTAAATTTTAGAAAACAAATATTTGACTTTTGACTTATGTTTTTTTTAAAGCTAAAATTTGTAGTTTAAAAAATTGTTTTTTGCTTTTTTTGTGCCTTCTATTTTTTTTTTAAAAAGCAAGCATCCAAACATACTTTTTTTGAAAAGTTTTTTTTCCTTTAAAAAAATAGCTTTAGAAGGAAAAAAGTGTTCATCCAAACGAGGTCAGTATATGAACTATGAGCTTAAGTCAAGATGGATTGATCATACTTGGACTTCAAGCTTTCATTATACAGGGCTCAATAGTGATTGGTTGTACACTTGTATGTTGTTTTAGTAATGGATAGAAGTGGCTCTTGCATAGTATAGGTGTAGTTAGAAGTTAGAACCAAGTGTCTATACCATAACTATTGGCTATTAAGGTGGTTGTAGAGTTATTAGCTGTTGATATTGTGTAGGTATATGTTTGCGGGATAACATTGTTGTGCGATAAACATCTTTTCTTAATATTCAAATCTTAACTATTGGGTCTCTTAAATTATTCATGAATTGAGCATTATATCAGTGTGAAATAAGTCCATCAAACCCATACATATGTTACTTCCCACCTGCATTATTTTTATCGTGTAACCGTAGCTAGTTTCATCTTGTTTTTTATATATTTATATTTTACTTGTAATATATTTTTCGAAGATATAAAGTTTGAAAGTAGCAATAGACATTTTTATTGTCAGAGATTATTACGGAGGTTGTGGACTTATTTTTCATCTAAGTCTATTGTTAATATTGTTAATAATTGAACTAATTAACTTGCTAATTTTACTCCTATTTTATTTGTAATAAAAAATTGCCAATTAATCTAATATAAAGATTTGCGGCACCAGCAACTATTTAATTTCATTAAAAAGAAATGAAGAACAACAATATGTTCAGCCTCTTTCAAAGGTTTCACATAACAGACATAACATCCCTAAAAAAATATTAAAAAAATGATTAATATTAGAAATTTTGAATGTAAGTACTTTTAAACAAAGGGATCTTCTTTTTATTATTCTTGAACTAATCCCATATTGTTTCGCAAGCAGCTCTCATTTTATTCTTTTTATATTATCATAACAATATTATTTATATGTCACTTATATTATTTTCTTATAATTTTATATTATTTATACGTCACTATATATATATATCAACATTTTTTATAATTTTGAATATAAAAAAGTGTAAGAAATCATATAAAAATTATGGTGTGTAAGAATCATTTCTATTAATATTGAATTGTGTAGATAAGAGGAGAAAGATAAAACAGCCCTTAATTTGCATATTACTGTTGAGATCAATGCTCTCTGAATGTTTCTTTGGTTAATGTGATTTCCTTCATTTTGTCACATATAGCTATAAATTACCACTTACGAAATTTTTCAATGCTCCCCCTTCCAACAACTATTGTTCTCTCGTCTGGTACGTATTGTTTTTTCTGATCATAATCAAGTAGATTTTGTCACCATTTTTGTTTTAAGGGTCAAATATTATCTTTGATAGACAAAACTCCAAACATTAAATAAGAGTAAAATGAGTAAGTTAGCTCAATAATTAATAGTGTTAAATGTGGACTTGAATGAAAAAGATCACATGAGGGTAATTAATAAGAAAAAAGTATAGGGATGTAAGTGATAAAATAATAAATCACATGGGAGTTTATGAACTTTTTCTTAAATTTTTTGCCAAAACGTGACATTATAGAACCAAATCCATAAACTATGGGTTTGTTTTGTTTTTTTTAGTGAACGCCTATAAGTCATCTGCATTGAACTCAAAACGATGTTATTTTCGGACGGAAATGAAGGTATTTTTTGTAATTATAATTTATTCCAAAATTATAATAAACTTTATCACTATAATTTTTAATTTTTCAAACCAAAACGATGTCATTTTGAAAGTGAATGTATAACTTATTCACTGTAAAAATATTATAGCCATAAACTATTATTATAAACTATCTTGTTCTAGAATAAGTGAATGCATGCTTTTCGCCAAGCTCGGCCAGTGGAAAGGCCATGTAGATGTAGTTTTGAAAACAATGCCTAAGAGCTTGTTTGGATCATCTATTTTTTAAATTAGAAGTTATTTATAAGCTAAAGCTGTTGGGAACTCGGTTCCCTCAAGTCGGTTAAACAGCCTTTTGCGGAAGTCAGTCAATGAGATCCTGGATCTCGGATCTCGGCAATTACCTCGACCTGAACTTCACCAGGTCGGGCAGCACAGCAAAAAGAAAAAAACACAAATAGGAGAGAGAGAAGGAGAACACAAGCAGATTTTAATGTGAGAAAACCTTCTCCAATAAAGAAGTAAAAACCCACGGGACCTAGTCCAGATCAAATGTCCACTATGAAAATAATGGATACAAAGAATCAAAATACACCAATGTGGTGGTTAACTCAACCTCTCCAACAATGGTTATAATCAAACTACCCTAAAGATGTTGCACTCAAACTCTCTCTAGGGATCTCTCAAATACAAAGCTTAAAGCTTTGCTCACAAATTTCTCAAATATTTTCTCTCTCAAATCTCTTCTCTCATTCTAACCTAGCCTCCACCCACAACTAAAGAATATATAAAGGAGGTGGAATTTAGGGTTTAAGGTTTAGGGTTTTTAGGAAACCCCTCAATAGGCTTGAGCTTAGCATTGAAGGAGGAAGCCCAACAAATCTCCCCCTCCGACTTCAATGCTCCGGCTTCAGTATCAACCCGACTCCTTAACAGCAGTCTTCAAATTTCCTTACTGGAACCGGCTTCGTCATCATGTCAGACTAATTATGGTCAATGTGCACTTTGACGAGTTCGAGCTCTCCACATTCCACCACATCCCGGATCCAGTGATACCTCACATCAATATGCTTAGTGCGGGAGTGATAGGTCAAATTCTTCGCAAGATGGATTGCGCTTTGATTGTTACAACCCAGCTCGTACTTGTCTTGATCATGGCCAAGTTCCAAGAGGAACCTCTTCATCCACAACAGGAGGCACAAATTGGTCGTACCTCGGAGGTACTAGAAGATCCACTTCACTACTTCCCAGTGCTCTTTGCCGGGGTTTGACAAATACCGGCTTACTATTCTAACAGCATATGCCAAGTTGGGTCTAGTGCAAACTATTGCATAAATCAAGCTTCCGACAACGGATATGTACGGGATCTTCAGCATCTCGTCTTTGTCTTGATCAGATCTCGGACATTGCTTCTGGTTCAGCTTTATGTGTCCGGCTAGGGGGGTGCTCACTGTGTTGGCTTTGTCCATGCTGAATCTCTTCAGAATCTTCTCAACTTCTCTTGACTTAGCCACAGTATCTTCTTTTTTCTATCTCGAATAATCTTGATTCCGAGAATCTGCTTTGCAGGGCCGAAGTCCTTCATTGCGAAGGACGAGCTCAACGCCTTTTTCAGGGCGGCTATTTGTCTTTCCCTACAATAAGCATGTCGTCAACATATAACAACAAAATCAAAAAATCTCTGGCCTCATACCTCTTCACAAATACGCAGTGGTCGGCTTCTGTCTTCTCAAACTTGTGATCAGTCATGAATGATTCAAACTTCTTGTAGCACTGCCGAGGTGCTTGCTTCAAGCCTTAGAGGCTCTTCTTCAACCGGTCTTGGTCTGGAGCTCGGAACCCCTCAGGTTGCTCCATATATATATTTCTTCTTCTAAATCACCGTGAAGAAATGTCGTCTTCACGTCCATTTGTTCTACCTCGAGGTCCATCTAAGCCACCATGGCTAACACAGTTCGGACCGACGTCATTTTCTCCACAGGAGAAAAATCTCCTCAAAATCTACTCATTTATTCTGATTGTAGCCTTTCACTACAATCTGGGCTTTGTATCTCGGCTTCTTCCCGTTCTCTTCATTCTTAATCTTATAGACCTATTTATTTTTTAGAGCTCGTCTTCTTTCTGACAACTCAGTCAGCTCATAAGTTTGATTTGATTCTCGTGCAAAGACTTCATCTCGTCTTGCATTGCCTTTTCCCATTCTTCTTTCTCTGAGCTCGTCACAGCCTCATCATAACTATGAGGCTCACCGTCTTCAGCAACGACGATATATTCATTAGATGGGTATCTTGTAGAGGGTCTTCTTTCTCGAGTTGGATATCTCGGCTGTTCTTCAGCTTGAGAACCCAGTTCATCATTCTCATCCTGAATCTCAACATCAACTCGGACCTCAGTGTCTTGGTCATCATCAGCTTATCGCTGGTCATCATTTTCTTCATTCTCTTGATTTTCTCCCCCTGCTTCAGCTCGGATAGGAGGGATGGGTTCTTCACATCTGACAGTAACCCGGACTTTGGGCTTCGAGATGTCATGAATGGTTTCATCCTCATGAAAGATCACATCTCAGCTTCTCACTATCTTCTTACTGATTGGATCTCAAAGTCGAAACCCGAACTCACATCTCGGCAAACCAAGATAGATGCACTCTTTTGTCTTCACATCAAGTTTTGCCCTTTCATCTTTAGGGATATGCACGAAAGCTCGGCATCCAAACACCTTCACTTGATTATAGGGCGCTTTTTGTAAGAACCCACACTGTTAATTAAGGAATTTAATTAATAAATTATGAGAAAATAGGAAATGATTCCATAATTGACCCTAATAATTATTATGAGACTTTAATAATTATAGTAAGTGGGTAATAATGCTGAAAGTCGCTTTTCGAAAGAAAAGTGCAGATACCGGTTCTGCTAGTCGGTATAAATGCGTACCGAAAAAGTATCCTGGAAAATTATAATAAGTGCATGATAATTACTAGAATGATATGTAGGACTTGTAAAACGAGTTTCAAGTCCAAATAATGAGAACTGGTGCTAGAAACCGGTACTGGCTTTGAAAAGCGCGTACCGAAAAGGTGCTCAGAAATTATAAGAAAAATATGATAATTCTTGTAAAATTGAGTAGGTTAAGAATCCAGAGTTTGGGATTAAAATGCTAAGCGTAGCAATTAAAGTTAATACTGTGTGTTAATGGGGTAAGTGGCTATAAATACCCTTATTAAGGGCACAAAACCTTAGGCATTCTGTTGCTACGTGAATGTTGGAGTGGCTGGTCAGTTGCTACTGTTCCATTGAGCTTTCTCCACCATTTTGGAGATCAAGTGTCACTTGTGCTTGGTTTCTTCACCTCCAAACACTTGAGCCTTGTGTGAGTGGCCTTTGTGAGTGTGTAGAGAGTTTTGGTTCTGAGTTGAGGGACTGTTTGAAGTCAGTTTGTGGGCTGAGTGGCCTTGTGTGAGGGTGAGAGCTTCCTACTTGGCTTGTGAAGCTTCAAGAAGCTTCTTTGTGAAGAAAGGACCAACATTTGTGTTGCATTTTCGTACACCTTATTTCCAGAACCTGTAGAGGCAGTGTGGTGAGCTCCATGAGCCATTGATCCTCTGTTTTGAGCTTTGGTGAGTTGTACCTACCTTGAGCTTGTGTTTTAATGGGTTAAAGGTGTGATCTTTGCATGTTTAATGGGTTAATCAAGTAACCAACTGGGGTGTGGACCTTAATCAGTATAAAGATGCATGCTTTAACGTAATTAAGTGTTAAAAATGGAACCTTGGAAGGATATCTTCACGAAATGCAGTTTCTGCATTCTGTCGTGAAATATCCGGATATCTGCCCGAGAAATATCCGGATATGTGATATCCGGATATGGGATTTTGGATATCCGGATATTGCATATCCGGATATGTCCAGTGAGATATCCGGATATTGCATATCCGGATATGGTCCCAAGGAATATCCGGATATTCTGGGATTTCGTAGAACAGTAGCTGTGATGTGTGTACAGTAGGCTATTGGGGGTTTGTGGACCCTAGATTGATGAAGTTGAACTTCTGTAATTAATGAATTAAGTCAGAATCGTTGTGATTAAGGACTTATGGCTTGGTATGGAGCCTTAAGACGTAAAACGTAAGGAAAGGCGTTGTCTTTAAGTTATATGCTTGTGGTGCATTATTATTGATATAGTATTGGTCCGTAACAGATTGTGAATCTGCTGTGTTTGGACTTTGAGCTGTGGACTCTTGGCTGTGGGTGTTAGCTTGCAAGGTAAGTTTTCGTGTCCTCGGTTTAGCCATGTTGTGGTTCCACCATGTCCCATGGGGGTGTGGTTGTATGCATGCTGTGTTATATGCTTTGAATATTTGAAATGCTGTTGAGTTTTATGTGTAATGGCTTTTAATATGCATGTGTTGTTCCATCTTGACGGTAAACCTGAGTATGTAGCGTCATACAAGACGGTGATCCGGGATAGATGCAAGTAGCGTTTTGCACTATTTGTGGGTATTAGACGTATATAAATCCTGCATTTCTCTGGCCAGTAGAATAGAATTGACACACATGACATGATTATCTGCTGCATTGAACTATTTTACAACTGATGATGATATCTGCTTTTAAACTTATATTGCACATGTAAGTGAGCTTGGGGTGGAAGATCCTTGAGGACCCCTTGTCTTACTGAGATTTCTTGTTTAGAGATCTCACCCCACGTTTGGGGAATGCTTATTTCAGGTTCCGGTAGTTTGGTGACTGATGCCTCTGGCGGCAGGAGGCCAGAGCTTAGTTGATGATATTATGTTGTTTTGCTGCCATGACTGGATATGGATGCTGTTTATGTTTTCCGCTATTTATGCTTATGTTGTTGTTGAGACCGATGTTGGGCGTGTTGCCTTATTTGAGTGAGCATGAGGATTGTCCATGACACTTTATGTTAGTACCTTTAGACTGGAGTTGTATAAACTGTTAGATGGTCCGGTCTACGTTGTTGTAGTTCCGTGACTAGAGCCACACTTTTATTATCTATGATTATGAGGTATTTCAGTTAGCTGTTTTATTGCAATTACATACAGGCGATGTTTTATTAATTGTTTAATAAGCAAGTTGGTAATGATAATGACATTATAGTTGAAAAGAAAAAGATATTCTGCATTTTTTAATTAAGCGCTGCTTAATACGATAGTATGATAACATTACCGGATATATACGGGGTGTTACATTTATGGTATCAGAGCAATGGTTCGAGGGAAAAGCCTGTATGTATTGCAATAGTTAGGATGTTTGGTTGTGTCTGTCTTGTGTGTTTACTCCGTCGAATTTTATTATGATAATGCATATGTAATCACACTGCGTGGGCCTGACCAACGCGGCAATGATAGATGATGTTCGCGAGGCGAACCGGATAGCCGCAGAAGAGGTTCGTGAAGCGAACCGGAGGACCACTGAGGATGTCCTCGAGGCGAACAGGATGGCGAACATGACGATGATGAGAGTCATGTTGGAGGAGATGAGGGCTGGTCCTGCTATATGTAAGAACCTACACCGTTAATTAAGGTATTTAATTAATTAATTATGCAAAATTAGGAAATGATTCCATAATTGACCCTAATAATTATTAAGAGGCTTTAATAATTATGGTAAGTGATTAAGAATGCTGAAAGTCACTTTTCGGAAGAAAAGTGCAGATACCGGTTCTGCTAGTCGGTATAAATGCGTACCGAAAAAGTATCCCAGAAAATTAAAGTAAGTGCATGATAATTACTAGAATAATATGTAGGACTTGTAAAACGAGTTTCAAGTCCAAATAATGAGAACTGGTGCTAGAAATCGGTACTGGCTCTGAAAAGCGCGTACCGGAAAGGTGCTCAGAAAATTATAAGAAAAATATGATAATTCTTGGAAAAATGTGTAGTTTCAGAATCCAAAGTTTGGGATTAAAATGCTAAGCGTAGCAATTAAAGTTAATACTGTGTGTTTAATGCTAAAGTGCCTATATATACTCTAATCATTGGGCACAAAACCCTAGAACCACTACTCCTACGTGACTTGAGCGGCTGAGTGCACCTTGGCACTGTTTCATTGCTGTTTTCTTCTTCCTTGAGAGTCTTGGAGCCATTTCTTCCTTGTTCTTTATGAGTTCTTCTTCTTAAACACTTGTGTGAGGGAGAGTCACCTTTGGGAAGGGGTTTGTGGTGCTATTTCTGAGTAAGGAGGTCAGCTTGAGGGAGTGTTGGAGGCTGACTTTGGGTTGGTGGAGTGAGTGAACCTTGTGCTTCATTTTTGGAGGTCCAAGGAGCCACCTTTGGTGAGGAAGAGCCTTGCTTGTCTTCCATTTTCGCACACCCTGTGTGGTCAGTAGTTGAGGGGCTGTTGGTGAGCTCCAAGAGCATCTCCATTCTGAGTTTTGAGCCTTGGTATGTTGTACCACCCTTTAACTTGAGTTTTAAGGCTTAAAAATGGAAGCTTGATGCATGTTAATGACTAAAAGATGATAACTTGTTGTTGGGTAATGTTGAACACGCCTAGAAATGCATGATTAGGTGTTTAAAATCGGTAAAAAGGGAACCTTTAAGGGATATCTTCACGAAAATGCAGAAACTGCATTCTGTCGTGAAATATCTGGATATTTGTCGAACAGATATCCGGATATTGGATATCCGGATATGTGATATCCGGATATGGGGTTTTGGGATATCTGGATATTGGATATCCGGATATGTGAATCTGTATATCCGGGTATTGCATATCCGGATATGGACAATGAGATATCCGGATATTGCATATCCGAATATGGTCCCGAGGAATATCCAGATATTCTGGGATTTCGCAGAACAGTAGTTGTGTTGTGTGTACAGTAGGCTATTGGGGGGTTTGTAGACCCTAGATTGATGAAGTTGAACTTCTGTAATTAATGAACTAAGCCAGAATCATGTGATTAAGGGCTTGTGGCTTTGTTAGAAGCTTTAAGACATAAAACGTAATGAAAAGGCGTTGTCTTTAATTTGTATGCATGTGGTACATGTGTATTGATTTATAATTGGTCCATATCAGATTGTGATCTACTGTGATTGGACTTTGAGCTTGTGGCATTGGATAGCTAGCTTAGAGGTAAGCTTTCGTGTCCTCGGTTTAGCCATGTTGTGGTTCCACCATGTCCCATGGGGGTATGGTATATTATAGCTTCAGTTTATGTTTATGGAGTTTTATGTTGAGACTGGTTGTTTACTATGTTTATTTGGTGAGCATGGGGATTGTCCATGACACATAGTATTGTTATGTCTTGAGTCTTTTGGAGTTTTAATAATGTATCAGGATATTGTCTGATGATGTACGAGTATACACGGGGTGTTACATTTTATGGTATCAGATCCTCCACCACCTCCACCGCCACCACTACCACCTCCACCCAGTCTGCAGGATGACTCTCAGAGTCAGATGGGAGATGGCAGTCACCTTACGGGGGCCATGCAGACCGTCCCTGTTTTTGTTGAGGATCGAGATGAGATCGATCGCCGGCTGAATGCTTTCCGTAAGCATAAGCCACCTGCCTTTGATGGATCCTTTGATCCTGTTGCTGCGGCGCATTGGCTACAGGCGTTGGACAAGATATTTCGGGTCATGCAGTGCACAGATCCGCAGAAGTTGATGTTCGCTACTTACATGCTGGAGGGCGATGCCCATGAGTGGTGGACAAACCTTTCTCATGTCTACGAGATGCAGGGTCATGTGATGACTTGGCCTATGTTCGAGGATTTCTTCTTGGGTCAGTACTTTCTGTATGACGCTCAGGAGAGGCAGCAGGGAGAGTTCGACAGATTGGTTCAGGGCTCGTTGTCTGTGGACTTGTACCTGGCTAAGTTCAACCAGTTGG